>NC_133621.1:39138033-39140700 GCF_048593235.1 Sminthopsis crassicaudata | reverse complement strand
AAAGAGAGAAAGAGAGAGATTATTCAATCCATGAGAACTAATAAGGTCACTAAGTAATAGAATGTAGAAAGAAAAGAGAAATGAGCCCAGCAAAGAACCTTCAAATTTGGAAGTGCAATACAAATATTGTTTGCTCAGCCTTCATTTTATTTTTTCTCAATAGTGTTTTATTTTTCCAAATACATATAAAAATCATTTTCAAAGACTTACATGAGCTGATTCTGAGAGAAGTAAGAAGAACTGAAAGAACACTGTGCACAGTAGTAAGATTATATGATGATCAGTTCTGACGGACTTGGCTCTTCTCAACAATGAGGTGATTCGAGACAATTTCTTTTTTTTTTATTAAAGATTTTATTTTTTAAGACATATGCATAGATAATTCCGCAACATTAGCCCTTGTAAAGCTTGTGTTCCAGTCCTCTCCCTCTTCTCCACCTCCTCTCCTAGATGGCAAATAGTCCAATATATGTTAAACATAGTATGTTAAATCCAATATATGCATACATATTTATACAATTATCTCACTAAACAAGAAAAATCAAATCAAACCAGAAAAGAAAATGATGAATAAAATAAAATGCAATCAAACAACAACAAAAAGAATGAGAATACTATGTTGTGAACTACACTCAGTTCCCGCAGTCCTCTCACGGGGTGCACCATCTACTTTTGATCACGAGACCATTGGAACTGGTTTGAATCCTCTCATTGTTAAAGAGAGCCACGTCCATCAGAATCGATCATGGTATAAGCCTGTTGTTGCCGTGTACAATGATCAGGAATCCTGGTTCTGCTCACTTCACTCAGCATCGTTCATGTAAGTCTCTCCAGGACTCTCTGAAATCCTCCTGCTATTTCTTATAGAATCATGATTATAGTCCATAACATTCATATACTGCAGTTTATTCAGCCATTCTCCGATTGATGGGGATCCACTCAGTTTCCAGTTTCTGGCCATTACAAAAAGGGCTGCCATGAACATTTTGGCACATACAGGTCCCTTTCCCCTCCTCAGTATTTCTTTGGGATATAATCCCAATAACAGCGATGCTGGGTCAAAGGGTATGCACAGTTTGATAACTTTTTGGGCATAGTTCCAGATTGCTCTCCAGAATGGCTGGATTCTTTCACAACTCCACCAACAATGTATCAGTGTCTCAGTTTTCCCACATCCCCTCCAACATTCATCATTATTTGTTCCTGTCATTCTAGCCAATCTGACAGGTGTGTAGTGGTATCCAGAGTTGTCTAAATTTGTATTTCTCTAATCAGTAGTGATTTGTAGCATCTTTTCATATGACTAGAAATGGTTTCAATTTCTTCATCTGAGAATTGTCTGTTCATATCCTGTGACCATTTATCAATTGGTGAATGGCTAATTCAAGACAATTTCAATAGACTTGGGATGAAAAATGCCATCTGCATTCAGAGAGAGAACTATAGAGACTGGATGTGGATCAAAGCAGAGTATTTTCACCTTTTCCCCCCTGTCAGGTTGCTTGCTGTCTTGAGAAAGGGGGAGGGAAGGGAGGAAGGGAAAATTTTTGGAACATTTGTTCAATTTTTTTTCTCCCTCTCTTCCCTCTCCCTTCCCTGAGACATTGAGCAATCTGTTATAGGTTACACATGTATAGTCTTTTAAAACGTATTTCCATATTCTTCTTCATTTAGAAGAGGATCAATGGCATCTTGAAGGTGATGACTTGTTTGTCAAGAAAGGAAGGAAGGAAAGAAAGAAGAAAAGAAGAAGGGAAGGAGGAAGGGAGGATTCAAGTGAGACAGAATTGCACAGTCATCAGCCTCACTCTCCCAGAGTTATCAGAGATCAGTGGTGATGGCCCAGGATGTAGTGGGTGGCCTTGACCTTCATAATTAAAGTCCCATATCTCCATTTGCCCGGGGCCATGTCCATTTTTCAATGGTTGATGATTCAGCCAAGGAAACTGAGAACAAATGGTCTGACTGTAGGAGGAGAATCAAGAGAGCCCATTGGGGAGAGAGCATTCAGGAAGAGAACAAGGTTAATAAACAGAGAGGTCAAGGTGCATGAGGACTGAGAAAAGGCCCATTGGCTCTGGCAAGATATTGGGGATCCTTTGGACATTACCTCCAGCTCCCTTTTCTCCAGGGCTTGATGGAACTATTCGATGCCAATATAGAATGGTTTCTCTCACATGCATGTGTCCTTTCCTACCTCCTCCCCTCCAATCTCATCAAACACCTGCCAGCTCAGGATGCTGGAGGTCCCGGCTTGGTTGCTATAGCAACAGTATTTAGCCAAGCAGCTGAATCTGTCTGGCATTTCAGCTGTCCTGAGCAATGGAACCCACACTCTCCACTCACCCCCCTCTAAGTGGCTGCCTCCTTCTAAGGGTAGGATGTGAAAATAACGCTAACAATAACTCCCACTTACATGGCAATTTAGGGCTTTCCTGGAGGAGGCAGCATCATTGTCTCCCCACCCCCACCCCTGTGATAGATAAAGGAACTAGGATTCCAAGATGAACAAGCTATCCATGTTGGAGCCTGGATTCAAAGCTAAAAAAAGATGAAGACTGTTTCTACTGTCCCACGTGAGCAAATGTGGCCTTCTGGACCCTTGTGTACCAATCCCATAGATCCTGGGGTTGCGTGGATGAGAAATGCCTCAGGGAGAGGCTGCCT
>NC_133621.1:39093033-39133033 GCF_048593235.1 Sminthopsis crassicaudata | reverse complement strand
TCCTTCCCTCTTGAGCAATGTCTACAGAGGACCATCGGTCTGTCCAATATCACTAACTTCTTTAGTCAAATAGTAAGTTTGATGGCTTTTTCTACTGAGATTGACTGAGTCAGCAGGACAGCTACCTCCACTGTGACCCTGCATCATTCCCTAGCTTTTGTTGTGTAACTGCATCTTGTATAAGGTTACATTTCCATATCTGTGTCCCTTATGTGCTCAACTAGGCCATAAGCCTGAGAGCAAGCAGGGACCGACATCATGCTTTGGGGGCCTAACATAGCATTGTGTTTTATACCCAGTACAGCTGCTCAGCAAATGATCAAATGGATGGAAGTGGAAAACTTATTTTTCAAGTTTCCCTTTTATTAAGTCCCCTACATTACTCTGTTTACCTTTCAAATCCCTCTAGTCACCAAGGGAAGACTTTAGTTGTCTTTTCAGTCAGATCCAACTCTTCGTGATCCCGTTTGGGGTTTCCTTGGTGAGAATATTAGAGTGCTTTCCCATTTTCTTCTCCAGTCCATTTTACAGATGAGGAAACTGAGGCAAACAGGACTAAGTGACTTGCCTAGGATCTCACACCTAGTTAGTGTCTAAGGCTGAATTTTAATTCAGGTCTTCCTGGTTCTATCTACTGTACCACTTACCTTCCTGCAATACATATATGTGTATGTGCATATAAATTGTTTATTATCTACCTAGCTCTATGTATGAAATACTTAATTTAAATTAAATCTACATATTCAGATGTATGCATTAGAGAGAACTTGGCAGAATAGAGATCTGGCATTAGAGTCCAGGAATAATAATAATAATAATAATAATAATAATAATAATAACAACAGCAACAACATTTTACAGAGTGCGTACTATCAAGTTATACCTCTAGTGAGAATGTGACCTTTGTCAAGTCACTTAACCTCTTGGTGTCCCAAAGAACTCTCTAAGTCTAGAATTTGCAGAGAAAGTGCTGATCTGCTTTTATAGGAGTTTCCTTATTTGGGAATTTCCTAATTAATGAAATCCTAAGTTTACTCCATGTATAGATACAGCCATATACACATGCACACACATGTATAGATATTTAATATCAATATATTTCATTTTAATTAAATTGACTTTGGATTGTCATGCAGTTGAGAGACCATCTAACTTCATGAGATGAGAGGTGATGATACTGGCTAAAGATGACATAAATTTGTAATTGGGCTACCAGAGTGCAACATCAAAGCATTATGGAGGGCTAGATTTCCAGTATGTCACCAGGAAGAACATAGGGTCCAAGAATCCTAGGATCATTGCATCATGTAATGCTACTGACCACTCTCTCATGGACATGATTTCCTCTCAGGGCTTTCAGGACAGTCCTCCCTTCTAGACCTGATCCTACCCATCAGACATCCCTGCTTTGTCTCCTCTCCTAGAGCATCTTCTGACTCATTTCAATCCTTTTATTCATGTCTAATTATCTCCCTGCCACTACTTCCCTCCCTCAACGACCCTTCCAAAACTTCTCATCACTCTCCAAGCAGATGGCTATCTATTTACTTGTTTGAGAAGACAGGAGTTATATTTCATTAGTTCTCTCTACCCAACATCCTTTATGTTTTCACCTGGCTCTTCTCCTTTGCTCTCAAATTTCACAGAATGAGGCAGCCTTTCTTGACAAGACCAATCCCTCAACAAGTCTCCTTGATCCCATTCCCTCTCATTTTTGTCAGCAGCTTACTCCCTCTCATCATCCCCTCCCTTTCTCTCTTTCATTTTCTCTATTGGCTCTGCCTTTGCCGCCTATTTTCTACTCTATCATTAAGATGTTTTTCCTTGATGTGGCCAACCCAAGTTTTTATACTATGGCTTTTGCCCCTTTATCTTTCCTAAAAAGAATAAGCCACACTCACTACCTCCCCTCCTTCACTTCATTCGCTGCCTGTTCAATCACTTTGTAGAATCTGCCCTTTCCAAGATCAAGATGATGATTTCTTGATTGTTAAGTGGGATGATTTTTTTCTCAGTCTACATCCTCCTTGATCCTTGAAGTATTTGATATTATTGACAATCTCTTCTCCCTCTCATTTCAGGACTGAACTCTGTCCAGGCTCTATTTCTTTTGGCCAATTGCTTTTTTTTTGGCTTGTTTCACTAGTTTATTCTTCTCTTCCCAGGAATTCCCCAAAGTTTTCTCTTGAACCCTCTTCTCTTCATGTACAGTTATTCCCTTCTACATTGTGGGGGTTAGAGACATGACACCTCTATGATCTAAAAAATCCACATAATTGCCAGGAGTGATAATAATAATAGTAAAAACAACAGCATTTATATAGTGCTTACTATCAATTTATACCTCTAGTCACAGTGTGACCTTAAGTAAGAACTCTCTAAAACTAGAATTTACCAAGAGGATGCTGATTTGCTTTCACAGAAGGAGTTTCTTTATCTGGGAACTCTCTGCAAATCACAAGTCTACTTCCTTTATATATACATACATACACATTTAATTTTCATATATTTAATTTTAATTAAATTGACTTTAGATTGTCATGCTGAGAAAAAGTCTGAATTTCTTCTTTTTCTTTTATGAAGTGTTTATAGTTCCTTATTATACAATTTGGGTTGATATTATACAATACTATCCATATATTTTATTCATTGTTGAGTTTCCCAACTTTTTCTGTGTCATCTGTAATTTCTGCAAAACTCTCCTCCAATGACCATTTAATTTCTTATGCTGATTCATAACATAGTGAAACTGTGATAGAGAATGTCACAATGTGGAAGGGATAAATATTCTGGCTTTAGCTTTACCCAACCCTTAAAAAGAGCACGATGGCTTGGATCTAATAGATGGGTAATGCAGAATTACTGAATTAACTCGACTAGGATCATTTACCCAGCTTTAACATGACGAGTATTTGATGCAGTAGAAAGAATACTAGCGTGGGGATTGCAGAACCTGCCTTCAGATATTAACTCTGCCATTGGCAACCTATGTAACTCACAACCAAGTCATTCACTTCTCTGTCTCTCAGTTTCCCCAATCGGCAAAATAATGAGGGAGGCGATTAGATGGATTTTAAGGTCCCTCTGTGCTCTAAATACTATGAGCCCATGAGAATGCAAGTTGTTTAACTTTTTTGTGTGCCTTCGGTTCCCTCTCTGTAAAAATAAGAAGGCAGAGATTTTATTTCATACTCTTCTCAAGGGCAGGCTAAGAATATTTAAGAAATAATTCTAGGAGAGTCTTTGGAACTATGTAGAAGAAACTTGGGGTTAAAATACAACTTTCATAGTTTACTAGTAGTATGAGGGACAAGTCCCTGGAAGCCTCTGAGCTTTTATTTCCTCCCTGGAAAATAAGCATCATGATGTTTTGGTTACCTGCTTCCTAGAGTGTTAGACAGAAAAGATCCTATATTGATGATGAGCTGTTGTGATCATATTCAGAGATAAACTATTTTCCTGAAAACCAATGAAGCTAAACCCTGGTTGTAGATTATCAAGCAGAATGCCCGTGGTTTATTTTAGCCACAGGCCATTTTTACGCTTATCAAACCTGTTACTGTTCATATCCTGCTCCCCAACTCAGAGCCCTAAGTCACATTTTTCTTCCCTGGAGTAAATGTCATCTTTTCTTTGCCTTCCTTCCTCCTTTCCTCCCTTATTAATAACCCAGAGCAAACAAGACAAATTAAGACAAAGTCAGTTGGTGGAGGGAGACAGAAATTGGGAATACAATGACATCACCTTGCCATATGGGTAGAAGAATTTCTCTGGGAGGGTCCGTTGTGGGATTTAGGGAGAGGGGAAGAAAGTGGTATCATTGGATAACAATTTCAAATAATTATTTTTGCTGCCTTGATGCAAACTCATTCTATTCTCTGTGTTAAAGGAGTGGAAATTTACCCTTTAAATTTCAGCACCCTGGGTCAAAGTCCTACAGGTCCCACCCTGGTTTTGCTTTGCCAAGACTAGATTTACACAAACCCTTCCATGTCAAGGATGGGGTCTGCCACCGAAAGTATGCCCATAGTTGTGTTTTTCACATAATAACGGTTCGATAGCCATTTGGGATAATCACCCATCTTACTGTCCCATTTGTGAGTTCGGAGACAGGTGGCGGCCTTCAGATGCTCACAAAGATACTCATCCTTCGCCCCTCCAAAACCAACGAGATCACTCGACTCTGAAATCTAGTCCTGCCTTGGCCTTGGAGTGCAGTTTTTGAAAAGTCCTTGGTCAGGAGGCTCTGGCCTGGACACAAAGTCAGGGCGAGGCTGGCCAAAGGCCCTCCCTCCCACCTGTGGGAGCGTGAAAGCCAAGGTAGAATTGCCTCGGATTCTAGCTGCCGGAGCACACACTCTTTAAATCAAGTCAGTTCTGGGGCCGGCTGCCCAAACTCTTCCATACCTATTAATGAAGCATCATTAGAAACAGCAAGCCACGGTGCCCGGGATGGAGGGCACTCCAAATCCCACTCTTCCTACGCCAGTGAATGATTAACTTAATGATTTTCAGCAGCTGTTGCTTCTAATTACAGCCCAGAGGAAGCAGAAAGTCTCTAATCCTAGAGCCCGGTAGCAAAGGGGGAAACAAAAGCAGATCGAAAGCCATTCTTCCCCCAGCCAATCGTGGGCCTCGTCTCTAAGTGGCCCAGCAGTGACTTGCAGATGTCAATAAGCCCTTTTGACAGTTGACCCCTCAGGGGGTCCTCACCTTTTATAACGGCAGCTGGATTTGTTTGCTTTTCAGGTTTGGGGAGATTTGGGGGAAATGTTACATTTGCAAAAATAAGAAGCAACAAATCTCAGCGGGGAGTGGGGGGAGAAGGGGGGTTCACCCTTTTAAACAACCTAGCTGGGTCCTTTGTGACCAGCACCTGCAAGTCTGCTGGCTTACAATGTAGCCCCGCAAGGACGTGGTTTATTGCTGGGACGAACTTCCTGCTTCTGCTGAGTTGTATCTTTGAGCGGAGCCTTTCATATGGCTTTTGATCTTTAGGGGAACCAGGAACATTTTAATATGATGGTTGGGGACGAGGGGAGAGAGCAAGGCCTGTATCTTTGGAATGGCCCCAGGCTGGTTAGGGGCCTTGAACACTTGCATCCAAGCCCTGCTAGGAAAGCCTTTCCCTGCTCCCACAAAACATAAATAACAGTATGCAGCTCTACACCCATGAGATTACAAATCCATACCTCCCCGACCCAGCCAAATTAGGATAAACTGGTAACATGTATGGGATGATGTGTCTAAATCCTGCAGACTGAGAGACATGAATAGATGGTGATCTGGAGGACCCGAGAGGGACATGTGCTCATACGATCATGCAGGCAGGTTGGTCAAGAGCCCGGTTATGAATCAGAGGGCCTGGGTTCAGATTCTGACACCGCCCTCTGGATGATGTTCAACAAGTGTTGGAAACTTTGGGCTCCTCTTTTCTCATCTGTAGAATCAGGGAATTGAACTAGATCATACAGGGCTCACAGTCCCAAATCAGACCAGAATCAGTAATGGGAAATTTTTAACAAAATAAATAAAAAGACAATAAAATATAGAAGACACCTATTTTAAACTGTTGATATTTAGCATGCAGCATGGTATTTCACCTTAAGTATAGGTTAGTGGTCTCTGTTTCTATTTGTGTTTGATATTATTGGTGTAGTGGAGGGCCAGCCGAGAGGCCTTGGGTTCAGTATTACCTCTGGCATGTACTGGCTCTGAGTGATGGGGCGAGCCACTTAAATTGCCGGAGTTCAAAGCTGAATTGCATTTGTAGGAGGGAGTTACATGTGATGAGACCACAGGGCAGGTCCCTGTCCCTGTATCACCTCCATCTGCCTGTCTCTTTATCCATCCAGCCAGATAATAAAGCAGCAGCTTAATGAATCCATCAGCTAGCATTCACCTGTGACAGTAGTGGAGCAGAACTGGGAGAGGGCTAGATTCAGGCAGCAACACTTGGTACAAATCTTGCGGCTGACACTTTCTGACCTAAGGAAACTGCTTAAATCTCCATAACCCTCCCTCTGTTCTGCAAAATGACCTCTGTTCTTGGCCACATGGAGCCCACTGAGTAGCCAAGAAGAGGAAACTAAAGGGATGTTATTGATGCACCCAAGGATTTTTGACTCTAAAATTCCCAGCTCCAGATAGATTCTTACCTATATCACAGATCGTTGTGAAGCTCAAATCAATTATGCTAATATTAATAATATTTAAATATTAATATAGAATTAAATACAGCTGTTTGGGTTTTTTGCTGAGGCAGTTGGGATTAAGTGACTTGCCCAGGATGTATCTGAGGCCAGATTTTAACTCAGGTCCTCCTGACTTCAGGGCTGATGCTCTAACCACTGCCCCTTACAGCTTTAAAGTTTGTAGAGTTCTTTAACATAGGATAACTTGCTTGCTAAGCAGTTTGGAAATAGAGACTACATTAGGGTGTTATTATTTTTCTTATTGTTCTTACATATGGGGGGCTATTATTTCATGGGTATAAGGAAGTCTTCATGAGAAATGCCTCGGATCGATGGATGTGAGCAACTATTCTGAAATTTACTGTCTCTGAGAGTTTCTGGGGGCCCTGATGCTCAGAGTCACACAGCTGGGATGCATCAGGGCCTTCCTGACCCCAAGACCAATTTTGATATACTCTGCACACTACGTCTGATAATCATATAATAATAGACGACATTTATTAGGGGGCTGGTGGTTGGTAGTGACCACAAGTAGACATCTCTCCTGGCACTAATGCGGGACTTTTAAAAAATACTTAAATATCACAATTATATTTTTAAGCACCAGAGCAGTATGAGTTGGCTCCATGGCCCTGGATGGCCAAACAGATGGCTTTTAGCCCTTTTTGGAAACTCCTGAAAGCCACGAGAAAAAGGGAGCTCGCAAGACATTCATCCACCAAGGGAACCATTTGGGGAAGATGAGTGCATAGAAGACTGCAAATTCAAGCTTTTATTTGAGGAATAATCAGGAAAGCATCTCACACAAAAACCTATATTAACTAAGAAATGGCAGTGATATTAACAGCGATAATCTTGTCTGTTTTTCTGTAGGGAGCTATTCAACTCAAAGAAAGGGTGATGCTTCTGGGAAGAATTCTCCCAGCTATTTCTTCAGCTATTCAGCATCAACTTCTATGAAACAGGAATTTTCCAAATTAGCTGAAAATACATATACACATTAGTTATTAAAAATAATCACGCAGAAACAACAGAAACAGCGACTTTGCTTATTGAAAGTTCAAACTTTGATATTTCAGGATTTGTTATTCTTTTGGTATGGATATTATCCTATTCTTTTACAGATGACGACTGTAACCCTCCTGGGTCTAAATGACTTGTCTTCAAGAGCTTCTCTGGCCCCTTCCACAAAGGAACTCCTCCCCTTCCCCCAGATTCTCAGTTTCCTGACTTGTAAAGTGAAAAAGTTGGCTCCTTGGGTTCCCTTCTACCTCTAGACCCAGGATCTGATGAAAAACAGGAGGACCTTGAAGATTGCTGTGGGTTTCTGTAAAGAACTACCTGGAAATCAGAGCCCTACATCACAGCCGCCATTGTTTCCATACCAGAATAGACAAATACCTGCTTCCTTCTCTATCCAGAAGGCAGTGATAGGACACAATGTCTTTCTCCAGTTGTAACTTGCCAGACAGCAGATGCTCCCGGTCTTTTTGCTGCTGCTCCGTTTCCCTCTGGATCTCCCCAAGCTCGGCTTCTAGCTTGGCTATAACAGAACCCAGGTTCTGGAGCTCGATGTCGTGCCAGTGCTTGGCGTCATACAATGAGTTCTCCAGGCCTCTTTTCTAGGAGAGAACAGTTGGAAACAATGGGGGAAGTAGCCTGGGACAAGGAAGATGACATCCCATCCCGGTAAGTCCTTCATAGCTGATGATCTGGGACGCCACCCAAGTATCCATTGCTCATCTGATAGCACAATGGCTTATTCTTCACACCCTAATATAACAACAACTGAGACCCTGCGAGGTGGGCCTAGCCCGGACCATTACAGCGATGCTTCCCCAATGGGACTTTCCCTCTTGAGGTTTCAACATATGGAAGGTTGGCAAGAAATTAAATAGGAATTTTTGGAGAATTTTGTGGAGGCTGCAGATAACGTGAGAAAGCTCATAGAAAATACAGAAAAAATTTAGCAACTCAGAAATGCATAAAATATAGTATTGCATAATATCAAATCTCTCTTTTAATACCATAATAATTTGGGTTTCTTCTCTGTTATGAAGGGAGGGACAAAACACTTAACATGGATTTTCCTGATCACAGGGAGGCCCATTATATTCTCCCCCTTTATATTCTAATAGGGGAACACCACATATTAAGGGATGGTGGTCAGAGAAGAGTGTTATACATAGAGAGGGTGAGGGCTGGGGTCATAACTTGAATGATTGTTGCTATTTGCAAGAATAGAAAGATGGTGTAAGAAAGACGCTCTAGCTCATTGGATGGATTCTCATGGGAGAGTTTGAGATACCATGGATTGGTTACATGTTACACGAGGCTTTTCCTGATTCTTCCCAGTGAACGCCTTTTCCCCACAGAACAATAACTTATCATTTATTTTGTACAGATCTTGCATTGATTTATCTGTGGATATTTTATAGCCTCCCAGCAAAATGTAGGATCCTTGAGGGCAGGGGCTGCCTTCTGTTTATTTTTGTATTCCTAGTGCCTAATAATAAGAAGAAATAATAATTAATATAGCACTTTAAGATCTGAAAAACTATGTATATATGTATATAATATAATATACATATGTGTATATGTATATATTTGATCCTTATTACAGCTCTGGGAGGTAAGTGTTCTAATATCATCCCCATTTTCCACCAGAGGAAACTGAGGCAGGCAGAGATTAAGGGACTTGTTTAGGATCACACAGTTTATAAGTGTCTAAGACAGAGTTTGAATTGAGATCTTCCTGACTTCAGGCACATCCTCCAGTAGGCCATCCAGCTGTCTGGTACACAGTAGGTATTTAACAAACGATTAGTCAATCAACAAGCATTTATTAAGCACCCGCTCTGTGCTAGGCACTGTAGGTAGCAAACAAATCCCAGTGCCCACTCTCAAGGAGCTCACAGCCTAATGAACGATTAAATTGAATTGAAATGTTTGGTACCGGCCACTCAGCCGAGGCAGGCCTATCATTTTAGCTCCGGCCACTCTTGATGCAATTGAAGGTAGACATCGGAACAGATCCTGGGTAATTTAGCAGAGGCAAAATCAGGCCAACGGGACACAAGATGGATCAGGTTCTTCACAGAGCAAGAAACCAATCCCTGCAATGTGGGTGGTGGAATTAGGCCACCCTGAACTTGACAAACATGTTCTGATCTCCCTGGGCTCTCTTCTCAGCTTTTTGTTGTTGTTGTTAAGCATTTGTTAACCTGTGGGTGGTCATTCACGTTGAACGTGTGTACATGAGTGTGGCTTTTCAGGGAGACACTTGCTATTAATGGGATCCTTCCATCGGAGGCTCTCTCTCTTTCCTCAGTTGCCCCATCACAGGTGCAGGGATATCTGCATTTAGCTTGGACCTAAGTCATGAGAACCATTACTCGAAGGGCCCGGTTTCCCTTGGTAGAAAGAGCCTAAAAGACCGGAGCTCTGTCGTTGGCTCTGCTTTTTACTGCCTGGGTGAGTTTAAACAGGTCGCTTCCTGGTGCTGGGCCAAGGAGACGACGGGATTGTCCTTTCTGGCACTGAATCCATGATGTCACGCCTCTCCAGCCTCTCTTTCTCCAAGACCAGAACCAGCCCGCTCATTCTCCCTCAGAACTGGAACCAGTTCCAGAAGGCAGAATTTCCACCTGGGAGGTTCCACAGATGGAGGAACATAGGATTATAGAATTTTAGAATTCAAAGGGGCTTCAGAGATTAACTCATGTGACCCTTTCTTTTTCTAGGTGGTGAAAGAGCCTGGGGGAAGACTAAATGAAGTGTTTATAATCATACAACCGGTGTTGGATGGTATTGGAGGACCGTAGGCCCATAGATCGAGCTATAGAAGGACTACCGTGTTTCCCCGATAATAAGACACTGTCTTATTATTTTTTTGGGACTAAAAAACACCAGAGGGCTTATTTTCAGGGGAGGGCTTATTTTATCCTCCATCATGCCCCTTTTATCCTCCATCATGCCCATTTTAGCCTCCATCATGCCCCTTTTATCCTCCATCATGCCCATTTTAGCCTCCATCATGCCCCTTTTAGCCTCCATCATGCCCCCTGAGTGCTTATTTTATTCTCCATCGCTTACTGAACTTACCGAGTTTTTAGATGGTCCTGTCTCAGCTCTACTCCGCGGCGCTGCTCTCAGTAGCGCCAGCAAGCAAATCACCAGGGAAGAAGAGGATGACGCGCTCACTGCTGCAGCTCTGATTGGATGCAGCTCGGAGCGCGACGTGCATTTCACCCGGGAGGGGAGGGCAGCGCTGCTTACTGAAGGTACCGCTACGCAGCATATAGCGCAGGGGATCACCATGATGACCGTTTTCATAGTAAGTTCGATAGGGCTTATTTTCGGGGGAGGGCTTATTTTAGCGGAATATTAAAGAGTATGTGGGTGTCTTATTTTCAGGATAGGTCTTATTATCAGGGAAACACGGTATCTACATACAAAGTTCCCCATTTTGCTGAAATTCAGAGTGGCAATGTCTCACCCAAAGCCACCATCTCTGTAACTTTCCTATTTCTGGATAGAATATTCAGATCCTGATCCAGACACATTAGCTATGTCATTATGATGACTCGATCTCTATACGCCTCAGTTTCCTTATTTGTAAAACAAGGCGTTGGATCCCACGGCCTCTAAGGTCCTTTCCAGCCCTAAATCTAAGAGTCCATGAACTTAAATATTGATTTTAGCCCAAAGATCAAAAATCAGTGTTAAAAAAATCTTGTTGAACTGTTAAACCTTGTCCTTCCCTCTCCACCTCATTCCTTCTCTCTCTTAGAAGGGAACCCCTGGGGTTTCTGGCCTTGGGCTACATTCCCAACCTCAGTTGACCGGACACACGGTTTAGGAGGCCTCCAACATCATCATAAGACAAGGCTGCCAATATAAACATGGCGATGGAGCGTAGATGGTTAGAGCCTTCTATGTCATGCAGGCAATCCCTGCGGCTTTTCAAAACAAGCCCTCGGGAAGCTTCAGGGTGTCTACATCAATAACAGAGATGGGAAGGTTACATACAATGGCTCAGAACCTATGGGATTACTTGGGTTCCTATGCAGTATTCTCTCCCCCCCCCCTTTTTAGGAGGCAATTGGGATTAAGTGACTCGCCCAGAGTCACACAGTTGGTCTCAGTGTCTGAGGCTGGATTTGAACTCTGACTTCAAGGCCAATGCTCTACCCCTGTGCCATTTAGCTGCCCCTCGTATCCTGAGCGAGGAGTTAAAGAAAAGCCCTGATCATTGACAATGAAACTTTAAGACAAGGTTTTCAGGCTCCAAAAGAGACAAGAGAATGTATTGGACTTAGGAGATCCGGGTTCAAATCCTGCCTCAGACAATTGCTAATTACTTTGCACTTAAGTGTAAATCACTTAAAATTTCTGAGACTGTTCATTTGTAAAATACACATTATAATAATATTTCTCTTCTCTCATAGAGTGGTTATGAGGGAAGTACTTTGCAAAAGCTAAAATGCTATTGAAATGGGAGTAATTTCTAGAAAGCCTCCATTTTAAAAGATTTTTTCCTTCTTTTTAGTATTCTAAGCCTTAAGAGTCTGTTACTCTAAGGAGTTATCCCTAAGCTTTCAGGGTGGGGAAAAGTTTCTTTTCCCTTCAGCCGAGCAGCTGACACTGTATTTACAGCTGCTTTCTATTAGACAGGAGAATAATGTCCAGTGATGTGAGGGTAACCGTAGCTGCCTGGTCTAGAGCTGCCACAGTCAACCAACAAGCATCTTATTAACCATTGAACATGTGCCAGGCGTTATGCCAGGGGCTGGGGATGCAAATGCAAAAATGAGATAGTCCTGGCCCTCAAGGAAGCTTCTATCTGAATAGAGAGAGTGGTGGCTGAAGGAAGTTTGAGTCTAGGCAGTCACAGAGTTGACAATAGATGGTCACCTCCTTCCAGTGGCAATAATGTTGATTTGATTATTCCTCCCCGAACAAGGATGAGGACATAGGTCGCAGTGGGGCGGATGGCAAGGTGCCCACATTGGCGAGGTCTTCATGTCCTCATGGGTGCCATAATGGCATAGAGCTTGGACTGAGGCCAGCTTCATCCGGAGTGCTAGGGTGAGGCAGTCAGTTTACTGCTCTGACAAAATTCTCAAGTCTACCTTAATGTTCCAAGTCCCATTCCCCATACTGAATGGAGAACTGACTTGGGGCCCACATATTCTGTGCCAACGAGGGAACTCCCTAGATTAGCACTTAGCACTTAGAACAGTTAACCTCTAAGCCCATCTTAAATGAATGAATATATACCTAAATGAATATGCAAGGTGGCGTGTAACACTAGTATTTGGGGGAATTTTTGGATTCTGTCAAGAGACAAATACTCCCAAAAGATTGAATTTTCTGTTTTAATGAGTCTTTCCCGTTCTCTCTGGCTTAACTTTCTTATTGGGGCAAAATTATTCTCTATCTTTTTTGCTTTTCTCTTTAAGATTCTTAATCACTCATTCTCCCCTCTTACACTTTCTCCTTTGCTCTTGTTCAACCTCCTCTGGAATATCCTACTCCAATTCCAGTGCCATCCTATGATTTCCAGAAACAAATATCAAATCTGCAGTTTGGTACTTGAAGCCCTTCACAATCTGGCTCCTTGCCACCTTGATATCTTCTTGTCTTTTACTCTTCCCAATGCACCCCATAATTTCCTGTGCTGACTCTTTAGATGTTCCTCGAGCACGATGCTCCATCTTTCATTTCCCCATTTTTTGTTTGTTTGTTTGTTTTTTGTTTGCCATTTCTCTAGTTGTCCCCAGCACCTGGGATACTCTCCCCTCCTTATCTTCACCTCCCAAATTCCTTCAAGATTCAATTGAAATCCAGCCTTCTGCAGGAGGCCTTTCCTGTTTCTCACAATCATCTAATGCTTTCCCTTGGAGATGACTTTCCATTCACACTTTATCTTGATGTACACGGTTGTTTCATTTACACTATGTCTTATTTGTAGTTAGAATTAGAAAGAAAGAAAGAAAGAAAGAAAGAAAGAAAGAAAGAAAGAAAGAAAGAAAGAAAGAAAGAAAGAAAGAAAGAAAGAAAGAAAGAAAGAAAGAAAGAAAGAAAGAAAGAAAGAAAGAAAGAAAGAAAAAAAGGAAGGAAGAAAGAAAGAAAGAAAGAAAGAAAGAAAAAAGGAAGGAAGGAAGGAAGGAAGGGAAGGAAGGGAGGGAGGGAGGAAGGAAGGAAGGAAGGAAGGAAGGAAGGAAGGGAGGGAGGGAGGAAGGAAGGAAGGAAGGAAGGAAGGAAGGAAGGAAGGAAGGAAGGAAGGAAGGAAGGAAGGAAGGAAGGAGGAAGGGAGAGAGGAAGGGAGAGAGGAAGGAAGGAAAGAAGGAAGGAAGGAAGGAAGGAAGGAAGGAAGGAAGGAAGGAAGGAAGGAAGGAAGGAAGGAAGGAAGGAAGGAGGAAGGGAGAGAGGAAGGAAGGAAAGAAGGAAGGAAGGAAGGAAGGAAGGAAGGAAGGAAGGAAGGAAGGAAGGAAAGAAAGAAAGAAAAAAGAAAAGAAAGAAAGAAAGAAAGAAGGAAAGAAAGAAAGAAAGAGAGAAAAGAGAGAGAGAGAGAGAAAGAGAAAGAGAGAGAAAGAAAGAAAGAAAAGAAAAGAAAAGAAAAGAAAAGAAAAGAAAAGAAAAGAAAAGAAAAGAAAAGAAAAGAAAAAGGAAACTCTATCTTGGGTCAGGCTCAAGTCACAAAAGGAATGGGCAACTTTGGGAAGCAGCTAGTTCCCCTAACCCCATTGAGGTCTTGGAGCAAAGGCTGGAAATCAGCTTGGGGGGACATGGTAGGGGCAATCCTGTTCAGGTGTTGAATTAGGTGTACTTTCTACTGTAGCAAATTGAGTGAAACCTATTGAAATGGAAGTAACTGAAAAGGACTATGGTTCCTTAGGGAGCTGTCTATAGTTAAAACAGTGCTTTCAGCAAATATAGATGGTTGGAGGGAGTGTTCAGCAGAGGTGGCATTTGAGGCAAATCATGTGGGTGTAAGTCTTAGGAGAAGATGTGACATTGGCAGCAGGGCCAATTCTTTAAATGTGAGCATGATGCTAGAGGTATCATGGCACCGAGAACTGATGGTATTGATTGGAAAACTATGTCAATGAGACAAAAACTCCCTTGGACTACCTACTCCTACTATGGGAACTAGGAATAATTTCTTACTTAATTTATAGCAGGTGTTAATATATTAATACGTACTAATTATATGTAATCAATCATCATAGGACTGATGGGAAGAAAACACTCAGCAATCCTTCAAGTACTGTACTACTACCATTATTCTGGTCATTTGCCACCAGTAAAACAACACAAAGACAAAGATTTTACCAGAATTGAGGATCACTTTGTGCCACTTTGGACGAAATGCCAACCTAGAGATGTCTGCTTTACTTAGTATTGTAATAGAAGAGACACTAAATGTACACAGTAGAGAGAATGCTCAGCCTAGTTCTGGGAGTTCTGGGTTCAGATTCCAAGTTGGACTGTAGTTGAGTTGTTTCAGTCATGTCTCTTTTTATGACCCCATTTGAGGTTTTCTTGGCAAAAATACTAAAATAATTTGCCATTTCCTTCTCCAGATGAGGAAACGGAGGCAAACAGAGTGATGCAACTTGCCCAGGATCACACAGTTAATATATAATTATATATATTACATATAATGAGAATATAATATATAATAATAAGCTAATAAAAATAAAGTCTGAGGCTGGATTTGAACTCAAGAAGATGAGTCTTCCTGACTCCAGGCCCAGAGCTCTGTGCACTGTGCAACTAGTCGAATGGCAGCAGGCACATTACTTGACTTTTACGTGACTTCAGCTACTCCATGGGCAGACGGTCATCTACCTGGAGGAGGGAGTTCCCACTCTGAACATTCCTTACTACTGATGAAACCTACTCATAGGATCATAGATTAACAACAGCAACAATAATAATTAGCATTTATATGTCACTTTAAAGTTTACAAAAATCTTTATATTTTTCTCATGATCCTTATCACAGCCCTACTAAATAGGTACTAGTATAATCCCTATTTTCAGGATGTGGAAACTGAGGCTGAGAGTGTCTAAGGCAGGATTTGAGCTCATCTTATTTCCAACTCCAACACTTTGCTACCTGTTCAGCTGAAACAGACTTTAGATGCCATCTGATCTAATAATCTCATAATTGCATCTAATTCCTAGAAATGCGAGGAGAAAATATTTATGAAAATATTTTGCAAACCTTAAAAGTGTTCTATAAAAACTAGCTCCTAATCTAACTTCTTTGCAAATGGCTAACTGGCACCCATAAGGCTTAAGTGACTAAGTCCAGTGTCACATAGCTGGTGATGGAATTCAGGTCATAGGAGCATGGGTTAACAGCTGGAAAGGACCCCACAATTCAACATCATCATTTTCTAATTGAAGAAATTGAGTCCCAGATAGGTTAGGCCATACATCTAATAACTATCAGTTTAGAATTTGAACCCATATCCTCCGGTTCCAGATGCAGCATTCTCCCTTAGGCACTTTGCTTAGGCTAATTTAATAATTGAACCATTAATTCATTTCAACTAACATATTATTTATTCTACCATATGCCAGAGACAGGATTCAGTGCTTTATAATTATTATCTCATTTGATCCTCAAAACAACCCCTAGAGGAAGGTGCTTTTATCATCCCTGTTTTATAGCTGAGGAACTGAGGCAGGCAGAGGCTAACCAACTTGCCTAGAATCACAGCTACTAAGTGTCTAAGATAATATTTGAACTTGGGTCTCCCTGATGATATCACATAGCTGCCTCTGGTTTAGAAAGACCTTTCAGTCAGAAGGCCTGAATTAAAATCTCAGCTCTTCCATTTGCTATCTGTTTGATCTTGGGCAAGTCAGCCTTGCTGTGCCTCAGTTTCCACATCTGTAAAACTAGAGGCTCAAACCCAATATCTTGGAACATCCTCTTCTGCTTTAAATCTGTGATCCTGTGAGTGAGAGATGCTGTCAGATCAACATCATTTCCGAGGAATCCATTCCCAGAAATATTTTTGGGAATTCCTATTCTCTGGAGAGCTGCTGACTAATCAGACCAGGACCCTCTTTCCAGGCTGAGGGCTTATTTTGTCCTTGCACCAAAATGGACATTCTCTAGTGAAAAGGGGACCTTTCTGATAACCAGGAAAGATCAGAAAAAGATCTGGAGGCCAGGCAGAAATATTTCCTGTCCAGAAGCTGCTTACCAAGGTTCTCAAGGACTCTGTCTCCGCTTGAAGGCGCTGGATGTCACAAGCAGTATCGTGGAACTCCGCTCTGAGCGCCTCCACCACTTCTTCCTCCTGCGACCGAGCCTGGACCACTTGGGATTGCTGCATTAGGCAAGAGATGCCAAAGGGCCTGTGTTTAATGGGGAATGGAAACCCATCTTCCCCATCCTTTCTTCCAGCCATCATCACCCCCCAAATAGGAGAAAAAGAGATCTTTTGAAATTAATTGTCCCCAACTCATTAAGATGATCTAATCCCCCTAAAAAGTACTAGAGGAAATGTCTTATTAGCCAAGTGCCCTTGCCAGCCGCCAACTGATGCCACGTGACATCTCCATTTACTTGGAATCTTTAAAAAGTTTTGTGTATTCAGTTTATGAGTTGGCTAACAAGCATGCATTAAATTAGTTATTATATTTATAATTTATATTAGTTTATGTATTCATTATCTTATTAATATGCTTTATTGCAATTACTATAAGCCAGTCTCTGCACTAAGTGCTGGAGATATAGTTAGGTCCTGATTAGTGGGAATAATACCTCTTCTGAAATGGTTCCATTATTTGAATTTGCATTGCATATTTCCATTGGATTGGAACCAATTACCATGTTTTACATAATTATTCCTTTGAATAGTGTGAATTTGAATAAAAGCAACTGTTTCAGGGGAATGGTTATATCTGTACTAATCTGGATGCAGCTATACAAAAGGGGGAACAGCAGTGCCTACCCTCAAAGAGCTCCTGTTCTAATGGGGGAAGCAATATGTAATAATAAGGGACATACAAGATGTACCCAGGGGAGATGGAAGGTATCTCTGAAAGGAAGGTAGTAGCAATTTGGGAGCTGCAGAAGATGGGGGTTAATGAAAAGCACAGAGTAGTAGTTTTTGGCTCCAAGGATCTGGGTTAAGATCTTGCCTCTTCATTTACTAACAAGTCAAGTAACTTCTCACTGCTTTAAGAGTCCTCATTGAGACGCCGGATGCTACAGTGGAGGGATGCTAGGTAGCGCCATAGTGGATAGAGTGTTGGGCTTGGAGTCAGGAAAACTCTCCACTCTGAGTTCAAATCCAACCTCAGACACTTATTTGCCAGGTGATCCTGGGCAAGTCGTGTAACCCTGTTTGCCTCAGTTTCTTCATGTGTAAAATGAGGTGGAGAAGGAAATGACAAACCACTCTTGTATCTTTGCCAAGATATAACCCATTTCCCCCAAAAAGGGATCCCAAAGAGTTTTTGTGTTGTTTTAGTCATGTTTTCTTGGCAAAGATACTGAGGTGGTTTGTCATTTCCTGCTCCAGCTCATTTTACAGCTGAGGAAACTGAGGCAAACAGGGTTACATGACTTGCCCAGGATCACCTGGCTAATAAGTGTCTGAGGTCGGATTTGAACTCAGGAAGATGAATCTTCGTGACTCCAGGCCCAGCCTCTCTCCACTCTGGTGCCACCTGGTTGCCCATTCATTGACAAGCTAGTTGAATTTAATTGGCTCACAAAGGGAGAAACTCAGTCCAACCCTGACTCATTAGCAAGCTGTTCCCACTGACCTAAGACGCTTCACAGCCATAGGTTTTGAGGAATCTTTAAAAGTCTTTATGTTTCCACATCATCACCGTGTAGTTTTAATGCTAATATCCTTGCCAACCGGCATCCTCCATTTCCTACTTATGTTGTGATCAGAGAAGATGCAAGTCATACGATTGGGAGGCTAAATTTCTTATTGTTATAGTGCACAGTTTGCATAATGAGGTGCAGCTAAGTGGGTCCCAAGGCTTTCTAAACATCACGAAGGTTTGGCTCTCAAAGAGGCAGGAGGGGAATGGCCTATTTTTTTACTTTCCATCTGTATTTTTCAGGCAAGGGAAATGTTGACATTTTGTAATGTCATCAGGGATTACTGACTTTTTAATCACTTGATTACATTTGCATGCTATTGTGCATACAAGATGGAAAGCATAACTTTAAATAAGTCAGAAGGAATTGAAGGATGTATTTGAAGACTGTCAGCAAAATGTGGCAAAAAAAAAAACCCCACTCCAGATTGATTTTACTGCGCCTAAAAATACTTTTTGGGGGAGGTGATGGTGGCGGTGGTACTCAATAAGGAAGAAGTACCAAGTCCTTTAGGAAGGGTGAGGGAGTTTTTTTTACAAGGAAGGTGAGTGATAAGTGTAGTCACCATTCCCCAGTTCTCTTAGCAGGTGGATTTGCTCGGGGATTGTGTGATGGGGAGATGCAAATTAAAATTCTGCCTTTGCTTAGGAAAATCCCCCTCTCTGTTTTATAATCAGGGACGGAGACAGATATATAGACACTAGGTTGGTATAGAACACTATTGGTGGAAGAAACTCTCTCTACTAGAACTTGAGGATTTTATGGAATTGCCTAATTCAGAGTAAATGACTTGCCCAGGACCATGCTGCCAGGCTGAGGGGATTTCTTGGTTTTGAGGACAGTTCTCTGTCCATGGCACCACGCTGGTCCCATCTTGGCCACCAATCTTTCAACTTCAAATGCAAGTATTTATAAAATAACTGCTCTGTGCCAGGGTCCGTACTAGGCACTAGGGACGAATCATCAAGGGGCTTATGCTCCACTGGGGGAAAAGCCACGGACAAAGACCACTGTTGGTTACTTATTTAGTCATGTCCAACTCTTTGAGACCCAGGGACCATAGAGTGCCAGTGGGGTCAGTTTGGTGCATACACTTTGGGGAATCGCATGGAATCCGTAGAGCCAGACTGTGAAAAGCATTGCGCGTCAAGCAGAGGAGTCTGCATTTGGGACTTGGGAGCCATGGATTATTGTTGTATGTTCCTGCTGGTTGACTTCTAGACCATGGATAAGGAGAATTAAAGTACAGGCTTGGGAGAGGAATAGGATGAGAAGTGGGTGGGCAGGGTTTCCAGACCTTGCATTTTCTTCTTAACCAAAGGGCCTTTGTTAATAAAAAAAAGCCTGGTCTATTCTTCTTCACCTGAATAGAAGGTTCCTCATTTCCATGAGAACAAGCCACGCCTATTATCCCGGATGATGGAGAGAACACAGGGCCACCCATTAAGAGACCTAGTTAGCTCCTTACCACGTGACCTTGGACCACACACATCACCCTTTTGGGAAATTATTTCCTCACTCTTTCTTGACTTTATGGACCATAGATTTATTTCCTTCCCTGCCTGAACCAGACATCCTTTCTCTTTTTCCTTCTCTCTTGAGAAAGTCACTTCAACTTACAGAACCTCAACTTTCTCATCTGTAAAATGGGGGACTTGGAGGAGATGGCCTCCTAGATCCCTTATGGCCCCATTAACCTCAAACGAGGTCATTCCTTCCCAGGGAAGACGCAAGATCCTTTGTGTCATCATGAATTCTCCTCCTCCCTCCCTAGAACTTGCGTCATGGTGATAATATCTAAATCAATCACCTCCTTTTCCCAGGAGCTTTGGCTGGAGCTACCATGGGCCATGGCTATCAATCACTATGAAAGCACCCGCTAAGTTAAAGCAAACAATGGCTCTCTGTGATCCTGTTGCACTCTTGTGGACGGCCTTGCCCTCCCCTGGCCGGTCTCTTCAGAAAGTCTCAAGCCCCCGAGAAGCACTGGATGGCCCGGCCGACCAAGGCAGGGAGCCAGCTCTCTCTCCTCAAGGAAACTTGCAGGCCTGGGGAGCGGCTCTTAACGTGGGTCTAGCCCTCACTCTGCCCCGCCCCTGGGGGCATTGCCACACAAGCTCAGTTCTCAAGTCCCCTCCGGGTTTGCCAAAGAAAACACAGGAAAGCAAACATCTCTGCGGACTGCTCCACTCCCCCCCCCCCCAAACTGGGCCTCGAGCTGAAATCCTGGGGATGCCCACAAGCTCAGGGGTGGCTCTGGCTAGAAAGAGGCGGGCAAGGCTGCTGGGGGTCGGATTTTAGAGATGAGAAACGGTCAGAGAAGCATCCTCTCCTGTGCCCTGGTCCTCAGCAATGGAGTGGAAGCAGATGGGAGTGGGGGTGGGGCGGGGCCCTGGTTCTAGTTCTTCCTCTGCTGCTTGCCCGCTCTCTCGTTTGGGCTGGTTCCTTTCCCTCCCCAGACTTGCCTTTCCTTCTGTGGAAAATCGGGGGGGGGGGAGAAGGGGGGAGATTTAACCTTTTTTGAATCAGGGATTCCTTTGGCAGTCTGATGAGGCCCCAGATTCCATCTCAGAAAGAGGTTTTCAAATGTATAAAATAAAATACAGCAGATTATAAAAGAAATCTCCCTCCCTGTCTCCCTCTCCCTCTCCCTATTTGTCAGTCTGTTGTCTTCTCTCTTTTTCTCTCTCTCTCTGTCTCTTCCTCTCCCTCCTTTCTTTCCTTCCCCCTCTCTGCCTCCTTTTCTCCTCTTTCCCTTCCTCCCCTTCCTATTTCCCCCTCCACCCCTCTCTCTCCCTCTTTCTTCCCCCTCTCTCCTCCCTCTCTCCTTCCCTTTCCCTCTCTTTCCCTCCCTCCCTCCCCCTTTCTTTCTTCCCCCTCTATCTCTCTTTCCTCTCTTCCTCTTCCTCTTTCACATATACATATGTATAAACATATATACATACTATATTATATATAATTGTCAGATATAATTATGAAAGTTTTATGTGCGTATGTATGTGTACACACACACACACACACACACACACACACACACACGAGGGACAGCAGTGGCCACTAGATTTGGAATCAGAAAGACTCATTTTCATGAGTCCAGTTCCAGCCTCGAACACTTACTAACTTGTGTTAGTCATTTAACCCTATTTGCTTAAGTTTTTCATCTGTTTAAAAGAAAATTGAGCTGGAGAAGGAAATGACAAACCATGCTATACCTTTGTCAACAAAACCCCAAATGGGTTTACGAAGAACACACACATCTGAAATGACTGAACAATTATATTCATGTATATATATATATATATATATATATATATATATATATATATATATATATATATATATATATATATATATATATACATATATATATATATACTTATATGCATGTATTTTTATTTACATATACAAATATATGTAGATAATAAATACAGACTAGTTTTAAAAAAATCAAATTCATGGATCCCAGTCAAGAACCTCTGGATTAGATTATTTCTGAGGCCTGCTCTAGATCTAGGGAAGCAGAGGGGTACAGTGTAAAGGCTTTATAGTCACAAATCCTGGGTTTGATTCCTGGCTTTGCCACTTCTTACCTAGATGATTTTTGGACAAGCCACTTAATCTCTCTGGACTCCTCTCCTGTCCACATGACTCTGCACACATGTACACTAGCTCTGAATCACTGATTATATGAGCACTGAATGTTCGGCTATCCTAAAAATCCAAGGGTTGAGAGTGAAGTCCACGAAGTAGCTTGGGAAATGCAGGGAGAGGGTATGGTAGCCAGCTCCTTACGCATAAAGAAATATTTGTGGATGGAAATCTGTATCTGGTTTTCACAGCTAATATTTCTATCACAATAGTTTTTCTTTCTGGGCATTAAATGTGCCTTATTTACCATTTTATCTCTCCCCAGAGCGTAGCCCACATGCAACTAAGATGAATAAGAAATTCAGATTTATCCAGTGCTTTATGGCTTACTATACTTTGTAGAGATTATCTGATTGACTGCTCCCAATCACACTGTGAGGTAGGTAGCAGAGTATAATTATTTCCGCTTTGTAGGTAAGAAAACTGAGACCAGGTAACACACTAAATTCAGTTGCTAAATTGCAAAGTTGAGACTCTAATCCAGGTCTGAAGCCTCCAAATCCAGCTTTCTTTCCAGTAGACACGATCTGGAAGCACTGAATTAGTTTATTGAATGGATAATAATAATAACTAGTATTTATTTAGCACTTTAAGGTTTGTAAAGCTATTGACATGTTATCTCTTAACATCCTCTCATAATATCCTCACAACAACAATTATCATCTCCATTTTACAGAACAGGAAACTGAGGCTTCTAAGTGTCTGAGAGAAGATTTGAACTCGTCATCTTAACTCCAAATCCCATACTTGATCCACTGTATCACATAGCTTTCATGAATGAAAGTTTCTGAAGCTACCGCTGTCTTCCCTTTCTCAATAAAAATAATTCCAGGAATGGAAGCTGCTTGATGTCTCAGCTTCCAGACTAGGAGTGATAGAGAAAATGTCATTAGAAAAGGGCAGATATAGTTGTCTTAGGATGTCTAAGGCAATGGGAAGGTGTGTCCTTTGAGAAGAATCACAGAGACCCTAAAGAGAATGAAACAATGGGTTGGGGAGGGTGGAGACAACAACTAGGAAGGCACTTTGCACAGGTGTGACTTTGAGCAAGTCATTTAACCTAAGTGGACATCAATTTCCTCATCCATAAAATGAGGGGTGGACTATATGAACTTTGAAGTCTCTTCCAGTTGTAGCTGTCAGCCCTATTAAACTTTCTCTACCTAGGCAGATTAACACCTATTTTGTCCAGGATCATCCAGCCAGAATTTGTCAGAGGCAGAACTTGAACTCAGATTTTTCTGACTGAGAATAGCTCTCTCTATCCACTGCCTTCTTAGTAGGTGCAAATCATCCTGGTCACTCCTTTACTTTTCCTTCTTTCTCCTCCCCCCTCCAACTTCCATACTCTTCTTTCCTGTTCTTTCCATGCTCTTCTGTCTTTCTCCTTTCTCCCCAGATCCCAGCCATTGGACTTGGGAATGGATGTGGGGAGAATGGAAAAACCATCCTGTTTTGTTCTGTTCTCTGTTCTTTTTATTTTCTCAATTATGAGTGCATCCCAAAGCAGGAGTGTGTGTGTGGGGGGAGTCAGGACTACCAGCAAGGCACTGCCACTCACCTTGGCATAGAGCAAGGCCCCCGTTTCTGCTCGGTTCTTCTCTATGTCTTTCTCCCAGTGAATTCTGATGGTCTCCAGGATGTCATCTAAGCCAGTACCAATAGGAGCATCCATTCCTTCCAGTTCTGACCCGGCCAGCTGTTTGTACAGCACCTTCACATCCTAAAAGCAACATTCACTTTAGAGATGCTCTTCAGTTGAGGCACATCCCACCGGTGGAAACCAGTCCTGAATCAGTGGATTTCTTTTCTTTTCCTGACCTAACTGTAAGACTCTCAACAAAACACACAAAAAAATAGTTGATTTCCAGCTTTGAGAAGGATTCCAAGACATCGGCAGCCTGGGCCAAAGGGGTCCATGACTCCAAAAAGGTTAAGGACTCTTGCTTTGGACCTACCACTCAATCAAGCAGCAAACATTTATTAATTGTCTATCATGTGCCAGGCACTCAGTCAGACATTCATCTTTCGGGATAGTTTTGAATCCAATGCAGTTTTATCCAGGAAAATGGATTTGAAGCCACTTTCAGATTAGGCAGTTATTTCTCTGAGGTATACAGGGGGTAATTTATCTATCAGAGGCTAGGCAGTGCAGTAACACTAGAACTCTATCTAGAATCAGGAAAACCTGAATTCAAATTCCTCTTGATGTACTTATTAGTTGCAATACCATAGGCAGATCAATTTACCCCTGCCTCAGTTTCCCCTTCTTTAAAGTGATTAGATTATCTCACTCAAAGCACCTACTTCCAACACATACTAGTTGTATGACTCTGGGCAAGTCGCTTAACCTCTGCCTGCCTTAATTTCTGCATCTCTAAAATGGGAATTATAGTAGAACCTACCTCCCAGGTAGTTAGAATGAGATGAGGATACAATGAGATAATATTTACAATATATTATATATGCTATTATTGTTCCTATTATTCACCTCCAGCTGACTAGCTCCACATGTAATTACTGGTCAGACACAGCCCAAGCTCAGACCTACCTCTTCATGGTTCCTTGACATAAAAGCCAGTTCTTCTTTCATGCTTTCAATCTGGCTCTCTAGATCCATTTTAGTCAAATTAGCATCATCAATCACTTTGTACAGGGAGTTAATTTCATCTTCAGCTGCTTTTCGAAAGGGCTGCTCATTTTCATATCTGCAGACAAAGAAATAATCATCACAGCTGGGTAACTAACCCAAGGGGAAGAAAAAACATATTATAAGTGATACCATCGCACTAATTACATGACAGATGAGAGCCAAAAGAGAGGCGTCCCCAGCAGTGTGCCTTTCTAGAACAGGGAGAGTCATCAGCGCTGTCATCACACCTTGATTTGTTAAAATTCCAGTTGTGACAGTTGAGGTCTCATTAGCTACCTAGGCAGGGCAGTTTCTACCTGGAATTTAAAGTTTGATTACTGGATTATGAAGGAAGGCGCAGGGTTAGTCAAGAGAACTGCTTTTAAGCCATTGCATCAGATCAGATTCTTTGGGTAAGTCACTTAATCTCGGTGAGCCTCAGTTTCCTTATCTGTAAAAAGAGGGATTTAGACTAGATGATCTCTAAGGTTGTTTCCGGTTTTCGATCTATGAGCCTATGATGCTTGGGACACTCGTCCTATACTTCTTGGAGGGCTCACTCTGTGGGTTGCTGTTGTCCCTTAAGGTCTGGAGTCTCCTCATCATTGCCTCTTCATGTAATCTTGACACTCAGGCCAACTTCTTGGTCCTTGGTTTCTCCTGCCTGTACATGGGGGATGACCCCTACTTCTCATATCAGATGACCCAATGTTCCTTTGACAAACTCTTTTTGTTTCGTAAACATTTACTTTTTTGTTTCTAGAAATAGTCTCAGAAGAATATTCACCAGAAGGGTGAAAAGGAAAGGAGAGAAAAGGAAAAGATAAAAAAAGGAAAGAAAAGGAAAAAGGAAAGGAAATGAAAAAAGAAAAAAGGAAGGGAAAGGAAAAAGGCAGGGAAAGAGAAAGAGAAAGCACAGGACTTCTATGGTGTCCTGCATCTTTGGGATTGGGTCCTAGGAATCCAGGCTGAGAGAATCTCTCCCATGTCCATGGAAGTCTCCTGCCCATTGGGCCCTGTAAGATCATGGTAGGAGATGCTGTGATTCTTAGGGTATTTAGAATATCACTCATCTCTGTGGATGTTCCTGTAAGCTCAGTCCTAGACACTCTTTTTCCTCTGCCCACTCTAATTCTAGGAGCCTATGACTGCCCCTCTCTCCCCAGTCCCATTCCAAGCTGATTTCTCTAACCCTCATGGAGATCCCTTTCTCTGGATTCTTACAATATTTATACTTCCATAACAATTGTTTCTTGTATGTTAGTCCTCTAAACTAGTTTACAAACGATCTGATGGCAGGGGATCGTATATACCTTGGTGGATCATTGGTCCATCGGACTATAGTTATAGGAACTCATCCCAAAAGACCCATTTTAAAGATGGAAAAGAAAGTGAGTTATAGAGAAATAACTTCTGTCAACACAGGTGAGTCTCAACCAAATGCCTGGAATTAGAAGCCGACTCCAAATTCTCTTCCCTGGCTCGCACGCCCTTCTCAGTCTGACATTATACGGAATCGTCTCCATTCTCGAACCCCGCAAATTGTAACCCTGTCATACAATATTATAAAATCATAGACCTAAAGCAGGTGGGGTGTTCGGAGACCATCTAATCCCACCCTCTCGTTTTATAGATGAGGAAATTGCAACTCAGAAAATATCACACATATACATACAAACATGTGAATACACAATGCATACAACAAAGTCTCACAGGCATGTGAACAGGCAAGCATCCTGCGTGTTTACATGCACATGTATGCACACATGCAAAATACATGCATTGGTATATGTGTGCTTTGCTATGTATATTATATACAGTACAACACACATGCATATACACACACACATGCACAGAGAATTGCAAAGGCCCTCAGAGGCCATCTACTGCGTATTTGCTCAAGGCCACAAAGATCACCAATCATTTGTTAAAGTTCCCAACGCCCCCACTCTTGGAGACTTTCTGTATTTAACAGCTGATTAGTCCCTAGTGGAGCAGTTCAGTTACCAGTGCCCACAGTCTCTTATCTACACTCACACAATTATTGGCTATAGCTACAGATTCTTTCTATCTCCCATCCTCTTTAACTGATAAGCCTCTTAGGGACAAAGGAAAAGGAAGTAGGTTGCTACTTTTCCTGGTCTGAATGACTGCATGCTATGTAGGCTGGAGATCAGATTTTTGTTCAGTTATGGATCGGCTCGTGTGTTCCCTGAACTCTCTTATAACCGTGAGATTCTGTGGTTAAAGACCGTGTCTAAGCTAAGTAAGAGCTGAAAGAGAGCCTAGAATTCCTCTTCTAGTCTGCCGTTGTTTAGTCATTTCAATTGTATCTGATTCTTTGGGACTCTATTTGGGATTTTCTTGGCAAAGATTCTGAAATGATTTGCCATTTCCTTTCCAGCTCATTTTACAGATGAGGAAACTGAGGCAAACAATGTTAAGTGACCTGCTTAGGGTCACCCAGCTAGTAAGTATCTGAGGCTAGTTTTGAACTCTTAAAGATGAGTCCTCCTGATGCTAAGCCCAGCACTCTATCCAGCCATATATAACCGCCCATCTTCTTGTCTAGCCCCCTCATTTCCTGCCTTCCCAGTCTTTCTATACCTTATACTCTCTTATTGTGTACTGTGATCCAGTGACAATGGCCGTCCTTCTCTTCTTTACATCTCCCTCCATGTCCCAACTCCAGGCATTTTCCCTGGCTGTCTCCCACTCCTGGAGTTCTTTCTCCTCATTTCCACGTTCTAGCTTCCCCAGCCTTTTTCCTCCTTCAAATCTCAGTTCACATCTCACTTTCACAGTAAGCTTTCCCATCACTTCTTTAATTTTAGCCCCTTTTCTCTGGATCATCTGCCTTCAGGTTATCAGTCTCTATCTTGTCAGTACGTAGTTGTTTGTATGTTGCCTCTCCCTATTAGACTGTAAACTCCTTGAGACAGGTGCTGTCTTTTATATATATACATATATGTGTGTATATATATATATATACACACACACACACATATATATGTGTATATATATATATATATATATATATATATATATATAATTTTATTTTTTCCAAATCTAGGCAAAAATAGTTTCACCTTTGCAAAACCTTGTGTTCCGAATTTTTCTCCTTTCTTCCCTCCTTCCCTTTCCCCAAGACAGTAAGCAATTATATATATATATATACAGAGAGAGAGAGAGAGAGAGAGAGAGAGAGAGAGAGAGAGAGAGAGAGAGAGAGAGAGAGAGAGAAATGTTTAACTGTCTTTTGCCTTTTTTTTTGCATCTCCAGTACTTAGTTCAGAGCCTGACATTTTGTAGGCCCTTGATAAATGTTTATTGCCTGGCTGACTGTGGCCCAGAGAGAGGTGGAAGCAGCCCTGTCAGGATTCTATAACTCTCCACGGAGCTGCAAGCACCCCATGGCACTCTGTTCAAGAAATAAGTGATGAGGAAAATCAAAGATGTGGATTTGAGGACAGAGTCATGCGGATGATGGTGGCAAAAATCCCTAGGAGACGGTTACCTCTCTTTAAAATCTTCGGCACAAGCCTGAGTATTCTCAGTCTGCAGCATGAGCCGAGCATTGTCCAAGACGGCGTCGCCCACCTGGAACAAAGACACGTATCAGATGGAGTCCACAATATGCAACTTCTCACATTTGTTGTGTTGTCGTGGAACCTTCTCCCAGACTCAGTGGGCAAATACTGGATGCTACATCCTTAAGACCTGTTATCTTTAGTGGATCACTGAAGATTAAAATGCATAGAAAAAGGGTTAAGCAAATATTGTAATTGCAGAAATATTATGGATTACAGATTTAATGCTGGAAAGGACCTTTGTCTGACTCTTCATGTTACAGATTAGGAAAGTTTAAGTGCCTTGCCCTCAGTCTCCCAGGTACGAAGTGGCAGTCAGGACACCTCAAAGGTCGCAGGTAGGCCCTCAATAGAGCAGAGGCTGGTTGGGGATGCCGTAGGAGAATTCTTGGCCAGGTATGGGTTTAATGAAAAAGTCTTTGAGATCTCTTCTAAGTCTCTGATTCCATGAATAGAATTATTCATTTAATAGAATAGAGATGAAATGTCTAGAACCCGATTCAAAGTCCGATAAATCTGCCCCGGAGAAGCGTGAGGGACTTTCGCCTCATTTTAGCCTGACAGTCCTTTCCCAGAGTGGTTTGTCTGGCGTAAGGCCCTGCAGAGATCTCTGTGAACAGAAGGCAGGAGGAAAGCACATGTGGGGAAACTCAATAATGAGCAGCCCAGATCTGGGCCTGGCTCCATTCCATCTCCCCACGACATAAACTCCTATTCATCTCCCTCCTCCTCCACGAAGCAGCATTTCATATTTTTAGCAGTCCTTTTCCAGACATGCTCAACATGCTTTTCAGGCATTTACTCATCCTTTCTCACAATGTCCCTGACATCTATCATTTCCATTTCACAAATGGCAACGCTGAGTCAATGAGAAGCTGAACAGGACTAGTGATTCTTAAAAAAGTCCACACGCCGTATAACTAGGCGTCCAGGATGGCTGAATGAAGTCCTGCTTGGGTCAGGTTGGGAGAGGGGCTGGGTATCATGGGACGTTAGGATCTTGGAGCATTAAAGACTTTTACCTAACCTTCCCATTTTACAGAGAGGGATACTGAGGTCAACTCCATGTCCCTTCTCATCCTTTGACCACTGATACAACAGACCGGGGTTGTCAGGAACGGAACACAGACCCCGAATTCTTGCTTGCTTTCTTCCAAGAACTGACATCCTGTGAACCGGCTGGGTCAGGCTCATCCCTCCCCAGTTATGGCTGCTGGAGGCTTGAGATGACTCGTTTTTCACCTTTGGGTTAGGACAAGGAAGCTATTCTTCCCGGAGAATTAATCCCTGCCTACGGAGAGCCGAGGAAGCCAAGCTAAATGTACCTCCAGGGAGGCTCGGGCCCACTGGGGTTTGCTCAGGTTCCAGGCTTTATTAGTTTGCTTGTATATAGTACAACTGGGGATAGATGGGAGCTCGACGCGGAAGCTAATTATAGGCTCCCACTTGCCAAAAGTGTGGTTTGCTGGCACGCGTTTCTCCCCCTTCTTCACTAAACAAGCAGCTTAAAAATAAACCAGCACTGTGGGTATCATTCATCTTTCCAATCCTTTCATTGTTCGCTGAGGAAAAAGCTTGTTTTGTGCCCTCCCAGCTATTCCAGTCCTGTGGGGAATGGATCGACTCAGAGCTTCTCAGGGTCATAGCCTGAAAGGACCTCAGAGGTAGTGCACGAGAGAGGATGGATAACGCTGGATCTGGAGGCACGAAGACCTGAGTTCAAATCTTACCTTATTAACTATATAATCTTAGTGAGGACTAAAACTCTTTCACCCTGTCACCTCATCTGTAAAATGAGGTTAATTCTAGCTCTTCCTTCAGTGTTAGAGTAAGGGTCAAAACATAAAATGATTTACAAGTCATAAAGTGCAATACAAGCATCCTTATAACACACACACACACACACACACACACACACACACATATATATACATGGACTTGGGTTACAGAATGGGTCAGAAACAATAAATTAACCAGTTTGATTTGTTTATTTCTTTTTGTTACAAGGGAGAATTCTTTGAGAGGAGATAATGAGAAAGGATGTAAATAAATATCAATGAAATATTTTTTTAAAGAAATAATAATAGCAAACATTTATGAAGTACTATGTTCCAGGTACTGTGCTAAGTGCTTTACAATTATTATCTCATTTGAGCCTCACAGCAACCCTCTGAGGTATTATTATCCCTATTTTTCAAATGAGGCAAACAGCAGTTAAGGGGTTTGCCCAAATGTTTGAAAGGGCATTTGAACTCAGGTTTTCTTGATTCTAGTAAGAATCAATGATTTTTTAAAAAGATGAGAGAAAAGAATAAAGGAGCAAAATCACTAGAAAGGAAGAAAATAATTAGGTAGGTTTAAAAAAGAGTAAGAATGAGAATCAAATATTCTTGAAAAACAGGGGTCAGAACCTTTCTGTCAAAACTTCCCTATTCTTTCCCTATCTTTTTCCCATCAGTCTCTGCAAAGATCCTTAGACTTTCATGAACTTCAGGAGGGTTATTGCTTTTTTATTACTTCTAAGACTCCCTTTTAGATTATTCCATTTTGTCTTATTTCTAGCTATAAAAAAAAAAAGAAGAGAAAAAAGCTCAGGTGGGAGAGCTGCATGTTATAATGTATTCCATGTCTCATGCTCCCTTAGATGCTGAATTCTATACTCCTTAGGGACCCTTAACATCAGGTCTGAGGCAGCCTAGACCTGGCTCTGAGCCACACTTATTATTCACTTACAATGTTGACTCAAGATTTTTATACTCAACTATAGACTCATAGATTTAGAGTTAAAAGCAACTTTTAGATGCCATTGAGTCCAAGCTTGATTGATGTGGAAATAGGTAAAGAGAAGCTAATTGACTGCTTCTGCTCATAGAGTTGGCAATTTTCTGAGGCTGACTTTGAACACAGGTCTATCAGACAACAAGTCTCTCCACTCCACCATGCTGTGATCAAATGAAGATGACATCAAAACAAAAGTCACCTCTTTTGGGGCCTTCAGAACTGAACCTGGTCCTCCATCTCCACTTGTCTGCTAGCCACTGCTCAATTTTTTTTAAGGCAACTCAAACAATAAGCCCCCAACCAGATTCTTTCCCTCTAAATTGGATCCTCTTCCTGACATCTTTCTACGGTTTACTGTCCTTCCAAATCACCTGAAACACATCCTTGTCTCTTTCCTTTCCCACCTAATCAGGTACCACGTCTTGTCTTGTCAATTCACCCTTCATGATATCTCCTATCATTCTCTTTGTCTAGCTGTCCCTACCTAACACACAGTAGGTACTTATAAAGCATTCATATGTCAAATTTGGGGCAACATGCTGATGCAAGGGCTAGAATACTAGGCCAGAAGTCAGGAAGATTGATCTTTCTGAGTCAAGTCTGGCCTCAGACACTTATTAGTTGTATGACTGGGCAAGTCACTTCACCCTGCTTGTCTCAGTTTCCTCATCTATAAAAAATGAGCTGGAGAGGGAAATGACAAACCACTCCAGTACCTTTGCCATGAAAATCCCAAATTGGATCTTGAAGAGTTCAGATAACCACTGAAAAAAGTGAATAACAACAAAAACAACTTATGTCAGACTAGATAATGAAGAGATTGGGAGTGCTTAGACATCTTCCTCCTCAGTGTTGATATAACTACTAATCCTATCATATTCATAAAGAAAACATCCTGGAGAGATGATGTCTTAGGGAAGCAAGCCCTTTATAAATAAGCCAAAGTTGGCCGCAAGAGATAATTTCATTAAGGCCCTAAAGCTAAATTTGGTCCAGATCTGGGAAATAAAACTAGACATTAATATAATTTCAACCGCTTGTAATTCATTTCTCAGCAGCTGGGGAAGAATTGTAAAAGTTTAAGAAACATGGCCAATTCCAGGGGCACAAGAGACCTCTGCCATTTATCTCTAATTTAATGAAGAATGTCCTATTGCCTGAGGCACAGAGAAGTGGGTTTAAACCTAAAGGTTCTGGATACCGACTCCAATGCTTGATTCACACCTCCATGTTACAATAAATATAGAGAATTTGGATTAAAAAAAAAGGCCTTTCAGAATAATATCATTCATGATCAGATAGGTATGGTTAATGGCGCTCTGCCAGATGTGATTTGAACTGTTTGGACACACATATGTATATATGTTGTATTTAATTTATACTTTGCCATATTTAACATGTATTGGTCAACCTGCCATCTGGGGAGGGAGGATGGGGGGAAGGAGGGGAAAAATGGAACAAAAAATGTTGTTCCATTGTCAGTGCTGTAAAATAACCCATGCATATATCTGGTAAATAAGAAGCTATAATAAAAAAAAAATGCTATATTTAAAAAAAAAAAAAGATGTGATTTGCAGGGTCTTGGTCTTATCCCCAGATATCTCCCCCTTGCCTTGGAACTTGACCAACCAAATAAAGGCATTGAATCGTACTTAAAATAGCCACTGTGGGTCATTAACAAGTATTATTTGGACTTTACAATCATTCTTAGCTGGATCGGGAGGAATGAGATCCTTTTTGGCGTGGGGATGGAGTAGAGAGACAGAGTATCTACTGGTTTTTTCCCCCCAGTCAGGAATCCAAAGCAAATTCTGTACATCATTGACTGCAAAGATTGATTTCATTTCATATTCTATTTCATAAAGCAATCTGACTGCCCTGGCTCATTTTCTCCAGGATCTGCTCCCCCACCTTGGCTTTTTTCTTCACCCCAGTTCCGGATCCTTTTAATTCTGAGCCGTTCCCAGGCCCGCGGTCCAGAAGGCCCTGACTAGCAAGGAAAATTTCACCGGTGGGGAGGCTGATCCAGGCCTCCCTGAAGATAGCCAGCTGAACCGGGGGAGGAGCAGCTGTGGACAGCCACCGAGAGCCGGGGCCGCAGGAGGCCCTGGTCCCCTTTGGGAGAGGATGCTAGGGAGGATGAATAGGGTTGAACAAACAGATAGGGAAGAGAACACTTGAAATTGAAATCAGGATTTGGGCTTAAATTCTAGCTCTCTTCTGTGTCTTTGGGAAAATCCCATCACATCTTGATTTCCATTTCCTCACTTGTAATTTTAGGGATGGGGACATGGGCCAGACTAGACCATCTCTAAGTCCCCCTTCTTCCCTTTCATGATAGGTTGTGTTTTGTCTGATTGGGGAGCCATGAAATGGCTAGTAAACCTTCTTTTAGGCTAAAATAAGTGAAGCCCGCCACCTAGTGTTCCACTTTGAAAAATCATTCTTGCCTACCATCAGGAGAGAGAAATCTCCATGAATGGGGATTTTGTGCCATTTAAAGCTGGAGAAGTTCTAAGCCTCTTTTTCCTGATAAGAAAACTTAGACACAGAAGTTAAAGGGCTTACTGGAGATCTCAAGGGTATAAAGTAGGAGAAACAGGATTTGAATCCAGATCTCTGATGAAAAAAACTACAGCCCCTGCCTTATTTCACAGAATCTGAGTTCAAATATTGACCTTGCTAGTCATTCCCAGTACTCACTGGACATTGAGAGAAGGGATCATGCGCTTTAGTGGCAAACGTGCTGAATTTGAAATCCCAAGACCAGACTTCAGATCCCGGCTCTGCTATTGATTATTTGTGTGACCTTGAAAGTAAATTATTTCCTTTCTGGGTCTTAGCTCTTCATAAAATAAAGCAGTCAGACTAGATGATCTCTGAGGTCTTTTTAGCTCTCTAATTCCATAAAACCCATCTCCGTGGGTATCTCTACATAGACAAACCATATTTCATCAGGGTATGTACCCAGAAAAAGTTTTTTAAGGTGATTTATTGAATAATCAATCATAAAAGACATTATTTTTATTCATCAAACTAGAAGAATTAAATTAAAAAATTGAATTAAAATTAATTACTGGATTTTACTTTAAAATATAAACTTCTAAAACAAACGAGACACAAAATACCAAATTTTTTTAGATCTTTGGCTGTTCCTGGACTTGTGCAGTATACCCTGTGGCCATGACTATAATATACTTTTTATCATTCTGGGCAGGCAGCACATTAATAAAAAACATCTTCTGTGATCTCCAGTGGCTCATTTGGAAAAAAATTGAATAAAGCAGAGAAAGAATAGATGGAATCATCATGTCGTAAGTTTTAAGGATCCAATTTCACCACAAGACAAGTAACATCTCTCAAAGAGTAACTATTTGTCATCAAAAGCATAATTCTGTATTATGGAATATTATTGTTCTCTAAGAAATGACCAGCAGGATGATTTCAGGAAGGCCTGAAGAGACTTACAGGAACTGATGCTGAATGAAATGAGCAGGACCAGGAGATCCTTGTACACAGCAACAATACTATATGATGATCGATTCTGATGTCTGTGGCCTTCTTCAACAATGAGATGAACCAAATCAGTTCCAATAGAGCAGTAATGAACTGAGCCAGCTACACCCAGCCAAAGAACTCTGGGAGATGACTATGAACCATTACATAGAATTTCCAATCCCTCTAATTTTGTCCGCCTGCATTTTTCATTTCCTTCACAGGCTAATTGTACACTATTTTAAAGTCCGATTCTTTTTGTACAGCAAAACAAGTGTTTGGACATGTATACGTATATTGTATTTAATGTATACTTTAACATATTTAACACGTATTGGTCAACCTGCCATCTGGGGGAGGGGGTGGGAGGAAGGAGGGGAAAAACTGGAACAAAAGGTTTTGCAATTGTCGATGCTGGAAAATTACCCATGCATATATCTGGTAAATAAAAAGCTATAATAAAAAAAGCATAATTCTGGAATTTATCACTGAAAATACTGGCTTGGCAACTATGGGTTCTGAGGCAACCCAATGGAATGGTTGGTATGTGCTCTAATGTGACTGATTTTCCAATACAATGCCACAGACTGAGTGGGCAAAAGGAGGAAGTAGGAACTGGCATCCAGCGGGGGAGGATGTGACAGCACATCTGATGCTTTCTCACTCACCACAAAAGCTACTCCCTCTTTTTTGCCTTTCTCCTTTTATATGGTTCGGTGACATCTTGGGTTTGTCAGAAGCTGCTGAGATAACCACACTCATTTGTTTATTTCCTCTGAGTCTGACCTCAAAGAATTCATGAATATAAGCTTTTTTCCCCTTTTAATTCAGGGGATTTAATTCAGGGAATGCTTTTAATTCAGCATTCTACTTTTTGAGGGAGTAGCTGTTCCTTGGAGGAAGCACAAGCTCCTGGGCAATCCTGCTTTGGGTAGGAGGCTGCTGACCACCTTGGCCTTCTAAAGCAGTCAGCTTCAGGGCAAGGTCTCATTACGACTCACAGAGGGGAAGGAAATACAAAACCCAGAGTCATTCTTATAGGTTGGAGGTAAATGGGAGGAAACTTCATTCGTTACAAATTCCCTCTCTTTCCCTTTTAGCTCCTTCTTCTTCCAACCTTCCCTGTTTCTGTCTCCTAGTCCCAGTCTACCAGATTTGTAACCTGTAAGTAACTGCCTTTGTATTTACATTCTTTATGTTTATTCTGTAAAAGCTTACATATTTGTTGTCTCTCCTATTAAAATGTAGGTTCCTCAAATGTTGAGGATTGTCTCTTTACATTTGTATCTCCCACTCCTCTCAAGCTGTCTAGCACATTAGAGATGTCTGCCATCATTATTAACCATCATTATCAATTATTAATTAGTTGTCATTAATTAATCATTATATTAATAGCTACCACTTAAATAGTACTTTGGGATTTTCCAATTGCATTATCTCATTCATAATTGCTTGCTGGTTGATTGAATGAGTGATTGCTATATAAAATGTGAGTTACTATTTTTTAGTGCATAGTTCTGCTATAATCTGCCCTGGTTTCAGATACTATGTTCAGTTCTGGATTTAAGGAAGATATTGAGTTGCCAGAGATGATTTAGTCCAATTGCCTCATTTTCTAGATGAAGAGATTGAGAACCAGGATAGGGAAGACACCAGATTTCTCCTCAGTCAAATGAGCTAGGCTAGATACTCACTGAACAACTGTTAGAAGGGAGCTCAGAGGCCTTCGAATCCAGCTTCTGTCTGCCCAAGAATTCCTTCCCCCTGACAAGTGTTTATTTAACCTACATTTGATGACTTTTGGTCTAGGGGAAAGCATCTACTTCTCCTTCACTGATTACACTCAAGCCTTTATGTGGATCATAACAAAAGTGGCAAGTCCTCAAAGAACTCATCTTACTTGTCTCCTGAGAAACCTGTATGTGGGTCAAGAAACAACAGAGAATCAAACACGATTGGTTTAAGATTGGGAGAGACAGCGACAAGGCTGTTCATTGTCATATCAACAATGTCAAATACGCAAGTGGCAGATAGTAAAGAAGTATCAAGAAGTTTTGTGATGAAGATGAAAGAGAATACAAAAGCTGGATTGAAGCTTAACATGGAAAAAAGCTAAGATGGTGGCAAATGGTCCCATCCCTTCCAGGCAAACAGGAAGAGAAAATGGAAGCAGTGTCCGATTTTATATTCTTGGATTCAAAGATCCCTGCAGATGGAGCTGTGAAATTAAAAGATAGCTGGTCCTCAGAAGGAAAGCTATGGAAAGTCTAGAGACATAATCTTGTTGACAAAGATCTTCATAGTCAAAACTGTGGTTTTCCCAGGAACAACATATAACTGTGAGAGTTGGACTATAAGGGAAACTGAGCACCACAGAATTGATGCTTTTGAATTGTGATGGAGAAGACTTTTGAGAGTCCCTTGGATAGTGAGAAGATCAAGTCAGTCAATAAAAGAAATTAATTCAGAAAGCCAAATACTGAAGCTGAAGTTTAAATATTTTGGACAGAGAAGATGGGATTCATTGGAAAAGGCCCTGATGTCGGGAAAAATTGAAGACAAAAGGAAAAAAAGGGATAGCAGAGGATGAGATGGATGATAGTACCATGGAAATAATGAACATGAGTTTGGATAGACTTGGAAAGATAATGGAGCATAGAAAGGCCCAACATGTCTATGGGAGTATGGAGAATCAGACCCAAATGAGCAATTAAACCACAAAATTATGGGCAAGTCCCTCATGCTACCTCTTTTTTAAGTCTCTATCTTATTCTAAAGATCTATTATTCTGTAATAGTTAAAATTTTGTAAGCATTTGAATATTTATAAAACATTTAACAAAGAGTATGTTATTTCATTCAATTTTCAATTGCCTTGTGAGGCAGATGTTTTTAATCTCCATTTTACAAATAAAGAAATGGAGAAATTAAATAATCTGCCCAGTTAATAAGTGACAAAGCAAGCTCCAAACTTGGGTCTTCCTGACTCCAGCTATTCTTTATCCACCATATCACTAAGCTACTCCCAATGTAACAAGGCAGCCATCTTCATGGTACTTGAACTGATTTTTCCAAAATCAAAACAAAAACAAAAACAAACAATAAAAAAAAACAAAAACAAAAACCAAAAAACAAAAAGGGAGAATGTAATGTTCTGGTTGGTTTTCTGGAGATCTCTGGATCAGCTGTTGTTTCAGCAGAGTAATCACCACGAGAATAGCCAGAGATCAAGTCCAAAAATCTTTATTGTCTTCTTCACAGTTTTGTCTCCTTGCCTGGGCCCAGGCTAGCTTTCTGGAGGTCCTCCAGAATGTGCCTTGGTTTCTGTGGGGGAGGCAGGAGGACCACTACAACAGTCTCAGTCTTGAAGTCTCCCTGAGTTCGGGAGCTTGTGCTCCAGCCTCCATTCTTCTGTCTTCCCCGAGTCTGTTCAATCCACCACGGTGGTGGGAGATGGAATGAATGTCTGTGGCTGTTTGTCCCAGCTTATATACTCTATTATAATTACATCATCATGTGTGTGAATGTTGTGGAACTATATTAAGTACTAAGTGCATGTACTGAACTAGAGAACTATTAATCACCATGCTAAACCAGATAACCATTGTCTTGTCAATACCTCTGAGTTAACACCTTGTTGTAAGAATCCTTGCCTAAGTATATTTCTTCGGAGTTCTGGCCCATTACAGGAGACTATTTGCATTAAGCAGAAAAGAGAGGGTGCCAGAAAATGGGTCAATGAGATTTGGAGACATGAAAGTAGGAATTAAAGGTGAGAAAATGGGTCCATTTTGTGTGAAATTTTTGTAGGGCAGATGTCATTTATTTTGGAAACTTGATCATCTTCCCTTAGTTGCCTTCCAAAAAGCACAGAATCTGTATTTCAAATTGAAGGATATTAGCTTTTCCCTGACAAGAGACCCTTCTGGTAAAATGCCAGAGATTTGGAGCTGGGTGATCTACAGAAAATTTACTAGGTATTAGGCAAGCCCTCAATGGTACCTTCTTTTTGTTTCCACTTTTATTTGCTAATGTCATATTTATTGATACATGTCATATTCTAGAATATGTCATATCTAATGTCATATTCTAGTGTCCTATTTCCTTGGATGCCATAAGCTTTTGTTTCTTTGAGAACATCTAAAAGATATCTTTTGAGCAACTTCCTTTTCTGATTTAGAAACAATTTGTTCCTTTCCAGTAAGTATTATCTCAGTAGGGCAAGGAGAATTCATGTATGATGATAAAGCCTAATAAGTACGCTGTTGCATTTTGGGAGTCCTATTACTCTGGAGGTGCTCAATGACAAGAGAATCCACATGCATACTCTCTGCATTATTAAGCGCATGCAGCAAATACTCAGCATCCTTTTTGGGTCAAGGACCATGTGTCCAATCCCAATGGTCAAGGACCATGTGTCCAATCCAAATGATCAAGGACCATGTGTCCAATCCCAATGCTTAATCGAAGCATCCCTGCCAATCCACCATTTTGTGCACAGAGGGGAACACAATGTTTCTTCAATGTGACATCTTTCAAATACTTGGTAGCTTTTCAGATGTGCATGTCCTTGGGAGCTTGGGCTGTTTCATGGGTGTTCTTAAAGGAGCCCCAGAGATTTGGACTTCTTGACTCCTGTGACTTTGTGGGGCTCTCTGGATCAATAGAATACCTCACCATTTAAAATGATTGCCTAAGATAGCTCAAGGGAAGAGCAGTGGCGGACCTTTTCTTCCTTCTTCCTCTTCTTTTTCCTTTTTAAGAGAGATACAAAGCTGTTCCCCTCCCTGAGAGCTGATCTGATGGGAACTTTGAGTCTTTGGTTTATCGCCATTGAAGGAGATGGACTTAGGGCTGAGAGCTTAGGGTCTGCTTCTGTATCTGACTTTTACCCCAAATTAGCACAACCAGCCACTAACATGGCTTTTTGACTGTGTTGATTTAAATAAATGATGGTAAGTTTGGGGGTAAATAGAAACTGTTTTAGACACTGAGCAAAATAGAAGTGACAATATCCCTCTTTATCTCATAGTGCTATTGGGAGAGAAAGGCTTTGTAAACTGTTAAACATTACATAAATGAAAATTATTATTATCATCATTATAATAAACGTCTGCATGTGGACCAAGCTCGAGTCCTGGTATTAAGAGCGAGGGAGCAGCTGTGGCATCCCTGCCCTTCCCCGCTCCACGTTACCGACCCCAGCATGATCTTTGGCTCATTTAGTAGTTGGGATAGAGGAAGCAAAGCCGATGGTAGAACATCAGAGATGGGGAACCGATGGGCAGAGCCAAGGAAAATTCTCAAAAACAGTTACTGGTGCAAGGTTCTTGTGAGAGCAGCTGCAGAACAGATAAAAGACTTCTAAGTTTGCTTAGGAGACCTCTCACTCCCCAAGATTTACTAGTCTATCCAAAATGATAGAAGAGACCGCTGGTCTCTTCATTTAATAAATGACCTAGAAAGATGAATCCACTTGGCCAAGACCATACATCTCACTATATATACTTGTGGGAATTTATATTTTCAAGTTCTAAAAATATACCAACTACAATACATACCTCTTAAGTCAAGTCACCTAGAATCCTGAAGGATTTTCATTTGCCAGAGGTCCCCAGAGAATCCTAAAATTCTCAGTCCTCTATATTTACTCAGCAACTAGATAGTGCAGTGGTTAGATGTCTGGGCCTGAAGTCGGAAGTCTCATTTCCAGAGTTCAACTCCAGCTTCAGATACTTCCTAGCTATGTGACCCTGTAACAAGTCAGTTCACACTATTTGCCTCAGTTTC